>NC_138236.1:19460172-19500172 GCF_964197995.2 Scardinius erythrophthalmus
TGGGGTACGGCGCTCACGGCAGCTGACTGGGGTACGGCGCTCACGGCAGCTGACTGGGGTACGGCGCTCACGGCAGCTGACTGGGGTACGGCGCTCACTGACTCAGTGGACTCAGGACAAGACATGACTGACTTGACAGGGACTTCAAGAATTTGGACAAGACGTTTAAAGTATTCAGACAATGTTTCGGCAGCGACGAGGACAGGCATCCTTTGAGGAGCAGAAACCGACCGCAAGACAGCTTCAGCAGCTGAATCGGCCGCGGCTCTCTCTGCAGCACTCACAACTGCAGACTCGGGAACGGCGCTTGCAGTAGCGGGCCCTGGGACAGCGCTTGCAGTAGCGGGCCCTGGGACAGCGCTTGCAGTAGCGGGCCCTGGGACAGCGCATGCAGTAGCGGGCTCTGGAACAGCCTGAGATGAAGTACGAGAGGCTCCCTTTCTCCTCTTCTTTCTCCTTGGCCCCAGTTCCAAGGAGAACTCCCCAGTTCTCCTTGGAACTGGGGAGCCCAGCGCAGGCGAGGAGGACTCCGGGCAGGAAGACTCCGAAGCTGACTCCCACGACAGGTGCCTTCCATGCTTACCATGAAGACTTATGGACGTGGAAGGTGTCTCAGGAGTCGCGGCAGGACTGGGTTGGTCCCCAAGTGTAGCGACGGCTAGCAAACGACCCTCAGGGATCACAGGAAGCTTGGCAGAAGGTGGCGAGGACAACCACCATTGTTCCCGGAGCTCCGACTGCCACTTGAGAAGAGACACACTGTCTGCTGGGTTCGGTCTTGGCCGGTTCATTCTGTTATGTGGATGATGTGAAGATGAACCCAATTGCAGACAGTAGTCACAGGAACACAGTTTATTGTACAAATAACAGGAAAAACAAAGCCCACGAGGGGGCAAAACAGGACAAGACAGGACTATGAATACTAACTAGACTATGACATAGACTTGACGTAACTAGACTACAAATTAACAACAAATACAAGATCAGAACTTCACTGGACCGGAATACTCACAAAGTGATCACACAAAGTATGAAATTGATCGACAATGAACCGACACAAGACAGCAGACATGAGGGGATTAAATAGGGAACAAATAATCAGGAACACAGGTGATAATGGGTAAAGCAATAATGACAAAACGAGGATAACAAGGGGGCGGGGCTAGGGGACGAGACAACACAAGCACATGGCCCAAACAAATGGCCATGTGCTTGCACATAAAACATGGGCCTGTCATGATCCTGCCTCAAGAACAGGAAAAATCAGAGACAAGGAGGCAGAATCATGACATATATATACCAGGCTGCCTTTTCTCATCTATATCTACAGAACTTTATCTGTGCTCCACTTCAAAACCTTTTTTTTTTTTTTTTTTTGCAATAGTTCTTGCCCCAAAGTAAATGAGAATGATTTATGTACATGTATTATTTATTTGAAATAGAATTTGCATCAAGCACTGATCAAATCAAAGGTTTGTATTTTTTTGTCTGTAAGCAAAACTCCCTATCACACACAGACTCTCACTGAAGGCCTCTATATGAGCACATGATTATATCTTATTTACTTCCGCACTAAATTTAGAGCAACTAAAAACAGCTTTGAGAAAGTGAAGCTCATATAGAGTTCAGCTGTCCTGCAGTGAGCATCTGTATATGATGAGGAGTTTTCAGCCATCATATTTCCAAATTCTTTATCTTCTAATATCAGCTTTATTGGAATGCAAAGGTAAGTGTCATTATATGAAGCCAAATTCCTTTTACCAACACAGAAATATGCAAACATAGAGATATGCATAATATCAATTGGGTGTGTAAAGGCAGCATAGGTGTGACATGCATATAATGCAAGTAATATTAACAGAAATAACTTAAAAAACAATTTCAAAACTTTTTTTTATATATTAGTAAATGTTTAAAATATCATTTACTAATATTAATAATTGCTTTAGAAGTATTTTTCATTATTGGATCATGCTACAAATTCAGTTAACAACTGGAACTATATTGTAAAGTGTTTCCAAGTCAATTTATGGATTTGTATACACTGGCAATCAAAAGGATCATTTCAGAAAATGAATTTTTTTTACTATAAATCTTGTGGTGGTTTCCTATGCATGAATCAGTTCTCTCAGGATGTCTCGTTTCTCTTTTTAATTTCCCTTTAGCTCAGACGGCGAGACCATGCGAGCAGGTCCATCAGTTAAACATAAACTCTCTTCAGGGTGACGATATGTCTATTTCTTGCCTAACCACAACCCACCCGCTGGAGTCTCTGACAGTGAAACTACGCAGAACCGACCCAGTTAAAGATATCTTTAAGTATTCAGACAACTCTCCAGCATTAGAGCATCAGAGATGGTCTGTGAGAAATGATGCTGAAAATGTTACACTTTACCTGAAAGACATCAGTTCATCCGATGAAGGACATTATGACTGTCAGGTCTACAAAGATGGGGACTGCCTTAAAGCTACTCAGTTTAACCTGAGTGTCATAAGTAAGAATGCAATTTTTTCAATCAAGCTAATAATCCTCATTGGAGAGCCATTTACACATATAATATGAATGCTTCTATGTGTTTCTCTGGTTTCAGAGTGTAAAACTTTGGACTCTGTTCATGCAACGCCAAAGACGTCAGTGTTGGTGCCATGCTTTAAACATCCACTGCAAAACAAAACTGATCAAGTAACTTGGACAATCGTTACTGGCTCCCGATCAATAAAGATAGCCCAATATCGCCCTCCACACAAGCCCTCAAACAGCACAGAGAGAGACCCGAAGCCTCTGTATGAGAGAGTGAGAATACTAGGGAATGGATCTCTGCTTATAAGGCATGCAGTAAACACTGATGGATTATGGTATCGGTGCAGAGTGAGTGAAAAAACCTGCTATGAGGTGAAATTGGTAATGAAAGGTATGTTTTCAATCCAAATTTTTTAAATTTAATCTAATTAATCAATATCATACAGGCAATTGCTAATGTTCCGAATATCACAGCTGTGCTAACATTTATATCAATGGCACGATCAATAAACAAGTTTACATGACAGATCAATGAACAAGTTAAAGAGCTTAGAAACTCCAAGGCACTCGAAATAAGTAGAAAAAAGTTAAAAAGCCTTTATTTCATTGATGGCTTAAACATTAAAATTGGTGACAGATCCACCTACGCGTTGCAGCCAAACATGCCTTCGTCAGGGTGTGTGTAACCAACAGCATCTCAGGTTCATTTTTAACAGCAGTTAATTAATCAAATTACAAACACCTACATTTGGCAAAAAGACAAGATAATTGAGATAATTGACCTAAAGAGACCTATATAGGAGAGAGAGAAAGAAGAGAAAGAAAAAAAAGAAAAAACCCTAACCCTATACCAATATCATAAATATCAATAAAGTATGCAGGTCAAATTGCACAAAACACTATTGTATACATAACTTCTTTTTTATAAATCAAATTGCATAAAAAAAAAAAATACCACCAATATCAAAAATACCAATAAAGTGTGCAGGTCAAAATGCGCAAAACTCTATTGTATACATAACTTCTTTTTTATATATCAAATTACATTAATCGAAATTCAGAAATCAAACAATGTATAAATCATACAATGCACAGCGCAACCCACAAAAAAAAAAAAAAAAAAAAAAAAACACTATACCAATATCATACATACCAATAAAGTAGAAATGCACAAAGCACTATTGAAAAACATAATGTAACTTCTTTTTTATAAATCAAAATACATAAGTCAAAATTCAAAAATCATGTAATTTGATTTATAAAAAAGAAGTTATGTATACAATAGTGTTTTGTGCAATTTGACCTGCATACTTTATTGATATTTATGATATTGGTATAGGTTTAGTGTTTGTTTGTTTTTTGTTTGTTTGTTTTTTTTCTCTTCTTTCTCTCTCTCCTATATAGGTCTCTTTAGGTCAATTATCTCAATTATCTTGTCTTTTTACACAGAGTGACCAGGTGTTTGTAATTTGATTAATTAACTGCTGTTAAAAATGAACCTGAGATGCTGTTGGTTACACACACCCTGACGAAGGCATGTTTGGCCGCAACGCGTAGATGGATCTGTCACCAATTTTAATGTTTAAGCCATCAATGAGCTAAAGGCTTTTTAACTTTTTTTCTACTTATTTCGAGTGCCTTGGCATTTCTAAGCTCTTAGACTAAGTATCCCATACAACCAAAGAGCACCGAGATTTTACACCCTGAAGCAGCACTTCTTTTGCATTCTTTGCTCTAATAAACAAGTTAATTTAGATTTTACTAACTTAAATTTTTACCAAAAAAAAAATGGCCATGCAGGTGTTATAATTTTGCTCCACTAATGAAAATAGTGCCAAACAAGCTCAAAGCAGAATGAACCATTGCATCTCAACACTGCAGTGGTGTTTGCTTCCAGAAAGAATCAATGAATCAATTTAAACACATTGTTTGTGTGAATAATTCAAAGAGTCACTTGTCACCACATACTGGCATACAGTTTTTTACAATCGCTATGACAATTTTTTCAATACTTTTAACAAATTTCCTAAACTCTTAACGCACCAACACACCTACAACACACAATTGGCAAAACAGTTAATTTCATGCTCAAAATCAAACATTGTAAACTAAACTCCAACACTAATTTTCAAAATACAATAATACACTAGCAACAATACACTACCAAAACACTGCAAACATGTCTCAAAATCAAATAATTTTTAAAAACACTAACATATGTTCTCGTCCAACAGGAAGATTTAGTCAATCATAGCACAATGTCATAAAAACACTAACATCAGATAACAAGACAAGAAATGTGTTAATAGTATAGCTTACACAGACGGATGTAGTGCTAACTGTGTTAAGAGTTTTGGAAAATTGTTAAAAGTATTGAAAAATCTGTCATAGCAATCGTAAATTTTTTTAATAATAATCTGCAGAAAGAGCCACTGAAAAATCCTCACCACTAATGTACAAACTGACAGTCTACTTTGTATAAGACCTGGACATGAGTTAACATTTGTATTTTTGTCTAAATATCTTCTGATAATGTTATTTACATTAAACACATTTTTGCATGCATCACATATGCTTTAGTTTGAGTCTCTAAAAAGCCGAAAATAATTACTATTAGGCTGCTGTGATTATAAAAAAGAATGCTAAATCTGAATGTAATTTTAAGATACATTTCTTAACGTAAAATGTTTGAAATTGAAATTACAGATTATGGGATATCTCATTCGACTACAAAATTGGAAACACTTTCCACAACTTGTCCTACCTGTCACACAGGTAAGACAAGCACCTGTATTGTGTGTGTGTGTGTGTGTGTGTGTGTGTGTGTGTGTGTGTGTGTGTGTGTGTGTGTGTCAATATATATCAATATATCAAAATAACCTAATTAAACTGATATTTAATATGCTTTTTTGTGCCAACCTCAGCTGACAGTCCTGTTGTCCAGACTGAAGGCAACACTGACAAGAGTGCAGAAGTGACAACTAATCTGACAGCAGTTGTGATGACCACAATAGTGTCTCTGTGTGTCCTCGTATCACTGATCATCTGTGTGATTCTTCATTTCAAAAAACGAAGGCACAATATCAACAGCCAAAGTAAGTCCACAACTGGGGTCCTGCAGCATGTCATACTACTTATTGGAAAGATCCTAAACGTACAGTACCCTATCCGAAACCTAGATCTGCTACACTGAACTTACATTTGTTTTTGTTTTTTTGCTGCTGTTTTCTTTCAAATGTGAATTCAAAAATGTTCTTATTGCAATTGTAAGATTTGCTGTTACTGTCAGAAAGGGAAAGCAACCAATGTAAATTTATTTATGATTTTAATGCCAAATCATGATGATAGAAGTCACATGGTAAAGTACTTACTTTTGTATCTTGTAGTTGAATTGGACTGCTGGTCTTCCGTA
Organism: Scardinius erythrophthalmus; assembly: GCF_964197995.2. Taxonomy (NCBI): domain Eukaryota; kingdom Metazoa; phylum Chordata; class Actinopteri; order Cypriniformes; family Leuciscidae; genus Scardinius; species Scardinius erythrophthalmus. Next base: position 19,466,106 of record NC_138236.1, read on the forward strand.
TCTTATTCTGAAATTTCAGGAGGTACGTGATATTTATGGTAAGCCCTTACAAAATACAAAATACTTGATCAAGTGTTTTAATAAAAGTCTTTCTCTTGCAGGGTTTGATGTCCCGTTCAATTCATTAGTTGAATTTAACACATGACTTTCTGACTTTCTAACATGACTTTCTGTAAGTTGTTGCAACACATGATGTCTTGCATAATTGTGTAAACCACATCACAGTGCTATAGCTTGAACTGACATATCAAACTTTTATTAACTCACTTCATAACATGGCCACACATATAAATGCAGTATGCACACATCTGCAAATACGCACATGATTCAAAGAATACATTTACTTGTTTATCTTCCAACAGCTGGTGTGAACAAACAGAAGCTTCTGCATGCAAACCAGATGAGATGTATGATGATTTAAATAAATTACTGTGTTTTTTTCAATGTGCTATTTTTTGGTGTTATTTTTTAATAAGTCTTTGAGAAAGCTCTAATTTTGTCATTTAGTCATCTGTCACAAATTATTTAAGGGGGAAAGTCAGTTATACATAAATGTTTTTGGTAATACTCTCAATGTAATGTATTTAAAGCTGCAGTCCGTAACTTTTTTGTGTTAAAAATTATCCAAAATAATAAATAAATAAAAAACATAACCAGCCAGTGCTCAAAACTATCTGCTTGCCTTAGCTCGAATCAAATCGGTTAGCTTTTAATAATGATTTTAATTCCAGTGGTACTGGTGGATTTCCGCGGGAAATTCGAGCATGTCTTTGCGTCATTACGTCACATCTGTCCACATAAAGAAGGAGTCTCGGCTAGTAGGCTATATTGGGTGTGAGGACGTTTGAGGTGTAGATTTATAGCCTTTTCTCACAGCACTTGAAATAATTAAACTTATCCACCAGTTGTAAAACCCAAAAGACTTCGGACTTCGGAGTGGCTAGAGAAAAAAAGAGACTGCAGCCGGGCCCATGCGAAAACAAGGATAAACATTGGCAGGGCTTTTGAAAGATGGCGTGAACTCCGTGTTTTAAAGGGGTTCAAAACGGATGCAGAGACAGTTTTTTTTTTTTTTTTTTTTGCTAGGCAGGTAAGATACAGTATTTCAATAGTTTAATTGGGTAACAGTAGCACACTTGTTCGCTTAATTTACACAGTTACAGAGTTTCCTTTGTTGTGCCTTTCTCGTTTTGCTATTGTGGTAAATATGAATTATTTTGTGCTAGCTATGAGAGGGAGTAATTCACCTCGACTACAAGAAAATCAAACCCGCCTCCTCCGTTGTCAAGTATTGGATCTGACTGAATCAGATCGATTATGCATAACAGGGATTACGTTCATACACCGTTTATTTCATAGCACTATGATTGTTATTTGTTTGTACAAAATAACTGCTCTTCTATGATTTGCACGGTTTGACATGATATGATAAGCGATCGTTAGATTTAATCAGTGCGATTTACTGCAATACTTTTTTTTCCCCTTAGTTGATCAGAACAAAAGTGGATGTTACTTACTTGTTCAGACGTCATTTTCTGTTGAAAATTCTAATATTGGTCATACTTTCAAAAAGTATATTCTGTGATTCTGAATGCCCGTATCCACACCGGCGCGGTGATTGACAGCCGCACACTCACCTCAAAACATTGGATTCATCCGCGCTGTTTCATGCCGATGTACAACCCACGTAAAGTTGATAATTCCGCAAATAACTGCAATTGCAAATTTCGAACAGAGATGGCGACAAAGAGGAAAAACTACGGACTGCAGCTTTAAATATCCTTCATCAATTTTAAATGTGTTTATTATAACTTACTTAATATAAAAGCACTCTTTAAAGGGGGGGTCCTTTTTTGATTCTATGATGTTCTTTGAGGTCCACTTATAATGTAAGCAAGAATTTTACACCAAAAAACATCCTAATTTAGAACTTATAGGCTATTGTCTATCCTGTTTTTGACCCTCTTTTTGAAGCACTACAGTTTGATAGGGGTGCCACTTTCAAGACTTGGAGTTAAACACCCACTGCTCTGATTGGATAACAGTTTTGCATATTAAAATAATTTCCGCCGTCCCCACCATTACATATGTGGAACGTTTTTTAAAACATCTGATGTTGAAATTGAAAAAGGCTACTTGGATTTATCCACAGTTGTTGACAAAGTATTACGTCTAGGTTATTAATTTAATGACGTTAATTGTTTCGTCATGTGACTGATGAATTGGGATTTCACCTTAAAGCCCAGTCACCTTCAAGTGGTAACAGAACGAGCCAATGCATGGATGGGTAGTTCAAAACCCAGTGTCAACACACATCTTGAGGTTCGACACACTAATGCATCGAAACAGTGGCTGCGTCCGAAAACTAATAAACGCTACCTTCGGAGGACGCTATCCAAGGTCGGAAAGCATCAAGGTATGTCCGAATGCAGTGTTAGTTCCCTTTCGAACGGTCACTTCGTATTGCGTAGCTATACGCAGTGGGGGAAACTCCTTTTCCTCGATTTACTGAAGCTCTTATTTAAAACGCATTTGCAGCTGCACAGCTAGCACATTGAGCGTGGCTCGCTCATAGGCTGTGCTGCAGCAACTGCTTAAACCAATGGCGCGGGCGCTTCTGACAGGCTACCAATGAACAACATTGTACGTCAGAGCTCCCAAAGGGGCCGTGGCCTCAGTCTATATCAGAGCCCCGCATTCACCATTATACCAGATTTCACTCCTTCAGCGACAACTGCATGTCTCTGACCGATACTGCAAGCTTCGCCGTAGAACAAGCCCTTCAGCCTGAGCGAGCATTTTCAGCGGACTACTTCAAGCCGTTTTCCCCCTAACGCCGTCTCACCTGTGGCTATCCGGCGACGACGACGACTATATCCTTTAAAATTATGCCTGTTTCATCCTGCGCCACGTGCGGACTCAAGCTGCACGAGGCTGATGGACACGCGAGCTGCATTTCTTGCCTGGGAGCTGCCCACGCGGAAAATGCGCTCTCCGCCGGCGGATGTGAGGCCTGCGAAAGCATGCCGATCTCCGTGCTGCGCACCCGGCTAGCTCTCTTACGAGATGGTGATGCCGCGTCACCCGCCCTTCCCTTCCCGGCACTACTTAAGCCCCCTGAGACCATGGAGATAAGCGAAAGCACGCCGGCCGTGTCCCCGCGTGCCTCGCCTTCTCCAGAGACGACGCCCTCACCGGTTTTCTTCGAGGGAGACCTGCGCCCCCCCCGCCACGTGGCGGGCCTTGTCTCCTTCGGGGGATCGGGCGAACACGATGACAGCCTGTCGATTACTGCGTCTGAGGAGGAATGGCCGGGCTCTCTCGACCCCGCCAAAACTTCTGAGGCATCAGGCAGTTTTTCAGCGACCAGGACTAACTCCGACGCCGAAATGCTTCGGATCCTGACAAAGGCTGTCACGGACCTCGACCTCGAGTGGGCCTCGCCTGAGGAGCCGCCCCGTAGTCGGCTGGATGGCTGGTTTCTCTCAGGGCGCCAACAGGCCCCACGTCACAAACCAGCGCCATTTTTCCCCGAGGTCCACGAGGAGCTGACCAAGGCGTGGCGAGCACCCTACTCAGCACGGGTGGGTTCATCTGTTTCCGCGACACTCTCTTCAGTGGACGGTGCAGCGGAAAAGGGCTATGAGTCTTTGCCGCCCCTCGAGGAGGCTGTGGCAGCTCATTTGTGCCCGAACACGGCGGCTAGCTGGCGAGCTAGAGCTACCCACCCCAACAAGCCGTGTAGAGCTACATCAGCCCTCGCCGGACGCGCGTATTCCGCCTCTGGCCAGGCTGCATCAGCTCTACACACCATGGCCGTGCTTCAGGTTTACCAGGCCAAGCTCCTCCAGTCCATGGACGAGACTGGCCCGGATCCGGAAGCCTTCAGCGATCTGAGGAGCGCTACGGACCTAGCCTTGCGTGCTACGAAGGCTACAGCACAGGCCATAGGTAAGAGCATGGCAAGCTTGGTAGTGTTAGAGCGCCACCTTTGGCTGAATCTAACGGAGATCAAGGAGACGGACAAGACACGTTTTCTCGACGCCCCCGTGTCCAGCTCCGGCCTCTTCGGCCCGGCGGTCAAAGGGTTTTCGGAAAGATTCACCGAGGCACAGAAGGCGTCCCAGGCAATGCGACACTTCCTGCCGAAACGCTCTAGCTCAGCGTCAAAGACCAAGCCAGCCTCTTCGCCGCATCCAGTCAGACCGGCAAAGCAGGTATCTCAGCCCCGCCCTGCGGCTGATACCTTCCGCCAGCCGAGACCGACAAAGCGCTACCCGATGCCCCGGCGCCAAGGCCCGCGGCCCAGCGGGGTGAGTGAACCGGTTCCGCCGAAGTCATCCTAGCAAGGATGAAGAGAGAGGGCTCGTGTCTCGCACTAGCCGGACCACCCTCAAAAAGACCCGCTATACTTCCCGCAGCTCCCTGTTTAGTTCAGGCGGCTGGGGATTTTATTACTGTAAACAGGCCCGCAGCAGTGAGCGCGCCTCTACAAACAAACGCCGTTTTCACGGCGACCCAAATAAAGCACAAAAAGAGCAAACACAAAACAAACACAACCCATGGTTTCACGGTCCCCCTACACTAGGTGGCCCCCTCCATGTTGTAAGAATGACTTCCCCACTGGCAAAAGCCGGTACAGTCACTCAAACACTCAATATGTGCACAAATCACAATGTAAAGGTAGTGAGTCCCCACAGTGTAGGCGACTCATCCCATTCAGTGGTTCAATCCCTAGCCGCACGGGTGCAGGCATGGCAAGCCATCCCCGGTGTGTCGAGTTGGGTCATAAACATTATAAAGCGAGGTTACTCGCTCCAATTTGCTCGCAGACCCCCAAAATTTCAGGCGGTAGTCGAGTCTTCAGTGAGAAGCAGCGTGTGTCATGTGCTTCGCGCCGAAGTACAGAATTTGTTAGCAAAAGGGGCGATAGAATTAATCCCTCCAGCGCAAACATATTCAGGGTTTTACAGCCGTTATTTTCTAATTCCGAAAAAAGACGGCGGTCTCAGACCCATACTAGATTTGAGACATTTGAACAAAGCTCTCATGAGACGGCCGTTCAAAATGTTGACTATCAAACACATCCTAGCGCAAATTCACCCGGGAGACTGGTTTGTAACAATGGATCTGAAAGACGCGTACTTTCATATTCAGATAAACCCTCGTCACAGGCCATTTTTGAGATTCGCCTTCGAGGGTCAAGCCTATCAGTACACGGTCCTGCCCTTCGGCTTGTCCCTGGCACCCCGTACATTCACGAAGTGCATGGAGGCAGCGCTCTCTCCCCTGAGACATCAGGGAGTGCGCGTGCTGAATTATCTCGACGACTGGCTGGTGCTAGCACAATCGAGAGCAGAGCTGGTAGCTCACAGAGATTTGATTCTCGGCCATTTGAAATGCCTGGGTCTCACAATCAATGTTGCCAAGAGCAAACTGACACCCAGCCAGACTGTAGTTTTTCTGGGCACAGTTTTAGACTCAGTGGAGATGACAGCGCGGCTCACACGAGAGCGCGCGCTCGCAGTGCAGACGCTAGCAGCCTCGTTCAGAGCGCACGAGCGCGCGCCCCTGAAAAAATTTCAGAAACTTCTCGGCCTCATGGCAGCAGCATCGGCAGTACTCTGTATGGGATTACTGCGCATGCGCCCGCTGCAACACTGGCTGAAACGCCGTGTGCCAACCCATGCATGGCAGTCCGGCAGCCTGCGCATCATGGTGAATCACGGTTGTTTAAGAGCCCTGATTCCCTGGCGAGCTCAAGACTGGTACCTCAAGGATGTGACCATGGGAGTAGTTTCCAGAAGGAAAGTAGTGTTTACAGATGCATCCAACCGAGGTTGGGGTGCTCTGCACGAGGGCAAGCCTGTCTCCGGCCTCTGGTCGAGCACGGAGCAGAGCTTACACATCAACTGTCTGGAAATGAAAGCGGTTGGTTTGGCCCTGAAAGCATTACTAACAAACCTAAAAGGCCACCATGTCCTGGTCCGCACGGACAACATGTCAGTGGTGGCCTATATAAATCGCCAAGGCGGCATCAGGTCAGGCAGCCTGTATGCCCTAGCGCAGCCTTTCTCAAAGTGGGTGCCGCGGCACACTGGGGTGCCTCCTGACTGTGTCAGGGGTGCCGCCAAAAAATTACGTAGGCTAAAAAAAAAAAAAATCTGACATTTCATATATAAATATATTTGAATTTACATAAATACATTCTTCTTCTTTTAACCCTTTCGTACGTACGATCAGTCTAGGCTGGTCCCTGGAGCACCGGTGTGATTAGAACGGTCAGTGCATGACGTGATCAACTGCTAAATTCAAATGTGCTTTTGCGCGTTGGCTGGAGCTGAGCCAGAGACAGGCGCGCTCAGCTGTCATATATCACAACTTTTCAGTGTTTTCATCCACATAATGTTTGTTTTAGGTTTCAGACATAATTACTAAAAAAAACAATACATTTAGAGTTTGTAAAATACACACTGATGTCAAAGGAAGAGGCAATTATAATAATTTATATTATAATTAGCTTTATTCATATCAGATACACATTGTGTAAGTGGGCCAGTGACAAATAAGGTTTTCAACTGATAAAAAATTCAAATAGGTTAAAACTGCACATCAAAGTAGTTATTATCTTTATGGGGATGTTTTTTACTTATTACTAAAATCTCAATTTTAAACAATGTATTTTAAGCAGTTTAACTGAGAATCATGTGACGACACCAGTCAAAATGTCATACGGGATAACGTTAATGCATTTTCTAAATATTATGATATTAAAACTTTTCAAATCAATAATACTTAATGAATATATATATAAGTGATGCAGTAAACAATATTTAGAGCTCAGAAAAAAAAAATTGCACAACTTTTTATTCTCATTATATTGTGATTTCTTTAAACGTGACCCTACTTGTTCAAGTTCTTAACCCACATTTTAACACTGCAATGTGATTTAAAATGCAAAATGTCTGAAAATGTTTTACAGGACTTGGTAACATGTTATTATTGTTTCCTCAACTCCATGAAGTGAAATTATGCATTTCAATGGAAAAAAACAGCGTTATCCCACCTGACTTATATTGTTACTCGGTATGACACCATATGAGTTAACACATGAATTGTCATTTTTACCACACTTACACATAATAATGTTCATAAATAATTAATGTTTATGTTATGCAATGTTTTTCTAAGGAAATTAATTAGGCTGTAAAGAAATACAGATGTGATTTTCAGTGTGTAAACTGTTACACACAAACTCAGTGTGGTTTCTTCCAAGATTTGGCAAGTATACAAATACATTTAAACAATTTTTGTCATGTTTATGAATATCAAAACAGCACACCTTTTCAACATTAGGTTTAATTTAGTACTGAAATGTACCTTGAACCATTTTATTGATGATCATAGTCACTCTACATCAATATTCATAAATAATGTAAAGGTTAGAGTATAGGCGATCTTCACTCATTTCACTGAACATCATTTATTTGAACAACAAATTTACAAAAGCATGTAATTGAACAACATATTTATAAAGAAAAATCTTATTAATGGTTTGAAATACCTTGAATCACTAAATTTCATTAAATGAACACTACACTAACACTTTAAGGCCTTTAAGCACATAAGCATTTAAGACATTAAGTTTTATTTTTGCAAGCTTTTAACCACTGAAATAATAGATGGAAAAGTCCATTTACAGCCAATACAGGCAATTTACTAGGAAATATGTGGTTTTCAAAGCTTTTTGACAGTTATAGCGCCACCTATGGTCCGATCTCCATAAAATTTTGCTTGCTTTTTTAAAATGTCACATAGGCTCATCAATTTTCGAGTTTTCCTTTAGGATTTATAGACTTTTTAGCGTATTTTGCCAAGCCCCTTTTCTAAATTACCCTGTTACAGCCACCCAAATGCAAAAGTTCAACTTTTTTTCAATAATTATTGATCTAGAGTGTCCAGAGAATTGTCCTAGACTGGTCTGGTTCCGATCGGGCAAAAAACCTAGGACTAGTTCGCAAAAGTAGTTTTTTAAACATATTCACGAATATTTAATGAACAGTTTGATTGACAGCAGTGGTTCTTGAGGCAAAGTTGTTCAGCATGAGGAGATCTGTGCAACACCACGTGATTACAGAGCCGTAAAACCCGTTAGCGCCAACTAGTGGCCGATTTCTTTCAAAATTCTTACATACCTCTAGGGCCATGAGTCGAACATGCCCATCAAGCAAAAAAAAAAAAAAAAAAAAATTCATGTTGATGTCACTAGAGTGGATGGCCTGTTCTTAAAGGGGCGGATTCCCCAATATTACAGGTTGGACAATAATTAAATGCAATTGTAATTAAATATTATTATGAATTATATAATTTGCTAATATTCAACTAAACAATGTTAATGATATGTTAATATCACAATTTGAATGGAAATGATACAAATTAAAGCTGAAAACTGTATAAGAATATATTGTCAAACACATGCCATCCAAGATAACGGATGACATTATGGGCTAACAGAAAATAACTTATCCTATATGACAAAATTGTTATCCGGTATGACAAAACTCAGTTTAAATCTTAATCAGGCAGTATTTTTGGCTACCTATAGAAATCTGCAACCTTTACCCTCAACTTCCAAATATGTAAATTCATGTTAAATAAACATATTTACATAAAATCCACATTATATATGTTATTTTAGCGTTATCCCATATGACACAGGATTTTACTACATAGTGTGCTAGTGAGGAAAAAGGGTTTGTTAAACACATTTTATGAAAGACATACTTACCTTTCACCATTTTGTGGGGGCCCTTTAGGGTCTTCCTGATTCTTTAACATGCTGTCTCACATCGTGTCAAAATAAAATTCACAATAAAATTGCTCCAGTTTGCTTGTTATCCCGTATGACATTGGCTAACAGCCAGTTTTGGGACAGAATGCTCCAAAGCATAACAATTAACTGGATGTCATATTCTTTGTAATATTTAAATATATTGTTGTCAAGACTCATACAATAATGCCTGTGGCAGAGATGTTAGGGTTTATTAGATTTTTTACAGTTTGTTTGGCTTTTTTGTATGTCACTCTAAGGTCCGGACAGTTATCCGGTATGACATTATGTGACTATAATGTCTAATAATTCTTACACTTTGTAATACCCTCAATATATGTTCATATCATTTGATAAACAGAGATCAATAGATTCAATAAATGTGCTTTTTATTAAACATTTCCTTATTTTGACTTCATAAAGGGGTTTGGACATCAAAATTGCACGTCATGTCATTGGGCCAAGTAACTTTAAAATTTACTCTATTCTTCTCCCAGTTCACCTGCCATTTACTTTTATGTATTTCGGGAGAAGTGGATGAATTCACTTGTTGCAAATCCAACAGATCCGATTCTCTGAACTGCGTCTGCGGCACAAACTAACATGGCGGCGCCCATCGCGCATACAGCTCAACTAACGCGATCGTTATAATGGTGTTCAAAAAACAAAACACTTCCACTTGCATATATTTGACAATCGGAATATCAGATATTTCATGCCATATCTAACAAATTTGTGAATATTTTGAATAAAAAAGTAAAAATGACATAAAAGCAGATCATAATTCATTCATCTCTGTTGTTGCTGCGGTGTGTCACGTGACAAGCAATGACGCGTCACCATGGAAACCATAAAGCGACACATTCTAAATAACGGTCCCCTTGAAAAACTCACGCTGGGGGGGTCAGCCAGAATATATTAAATTTACGTGTGAAAGGGTTAAACATATTATGAACGGATTAATAAAATTGTCAATTCATTTTAGATAAATATATATATATATATATATATATATATATATATATATATAGGGTTATGCAGTGTTTTTAAATTATATATATATATATATATATATATATATATATATAAATATATAAATTGCATTTGGGTTATGCAGTGTTTTTAAATTATATTTTACACTAGGGTGCCTTGAGATTTTATGCACTTTTGAAAGGTGCCCTGACTGAAAAAAGTTTGAGAAAGGCTGCCCTAGCGAGAGAACTCCTTATATGGGCACAGAGCAATCTGCGCTCTTTGAGAGCAATGCATATCCCGGGCGTTCAGAATCTGGGCGCGGATATGCTCTCACGGGGCAACACTCCCCCAGGCGAGTGGTCCCTAAACCCTCAGACGGTTCGTCTGATATGGAGTGTGTTCGGAGAGGGCGAAATAGACCTTTTTGCCTCGAGATCCAACACTCATTGCAAAATGTTCTTCTCGAAGAGCAGGGATGCGTTGACCCATCGTTGGCCCAATCGCCCCCTCTATGCTTTTCCCCCTGTCTCGATGATTCCACAAGTCATAAAGAGGGTCAGGGAGAGCGGGTGCCCAGTCCTGCTGGTGGCCCCTCTCTGGAGATCCAGACCGTGGTTTCCGGAGCTGATTCAGCTATCAGACACAGTCCCTTGGCCTGTTCCGATGAGGAAAGACCTCCTCTCCCAGGCGAAGGGAACGATATGGCATCCGCGACCCGATTTATGGGCCCTCCATGTGTGGCCCCTAAACGGGTACCCGGGGACCTTCCAAGGAAAGTCCTAAACACTATCTCCGAAGCTAGGGCCCCGTCTACTAGGCGCCTATATGCTTTGAAATGGTCAGTGTTTTCCAGCTGGTGCTTGAAAAACTGTTTGGACCCAGAGTAATGTGAGGTCGATGCAATATTAACCTTCCTGCAGGAGCTGTTGGATGCGGGCCGCTCCCCGTCCACGCTCAAAGTGTATGTGGCAGCTATTGCAGCGCATCATGCCCTGATAGCTGGCCAGTCGATAGGAAGGGATGATTTGGTGGTGCGGTTTTTGAAGGGTGCTGGGAGGATTAACCCCTCCAGACCCCCTTCTGTGCCCCTCTGGGACCTCTCCAGGGTCCTGGGGGCCTTAAAGGGCCCATCATTTGAACCGCTACAGTCGGTTGATTTGAAACCTCTCTCGCTAAAGACTGCTCTCCTGCTGGCACTGGCATCTATCAAGCGAGTAGGGGATCTGCAGGCGCTCTCAGTGAGCCCTTCATGTTTGGAGTTTGGCCCAGGTGACTCTAAGGTCGTCCTCAAACCCAGACATGGTTATGTGCCTAAAGTGCTTTCAACTCCGTTTAAAGCACAGGTCATTACGTTATTAGCCCTTCCCCCCTCTGCCGAGGATGGGGAGGTGAATCTTCTGTGTCCTGTCAGAGCACTGAGAATTTATCTGGAGCGTTCTGCGTCTTTCAGGCAGTCAGAACAGCTATTTGTCTGCTTTGGTGGCCGATCCAAAGGCGATCCAGTCACCAAGCAAAGGCTGTCTAGATGGATTGTGGATGCTATATCTATGGCTTATACTTCGATGGGTCAGGTTTGCCCCATAGGTATTAAAGCCCACTCGACTAGAGGCATGGCTTCATCGTTGGCTTGGTCATCTGGTTTTCCTATTCAGGATATTTGTGATGCGGCCGGCTGGTCCTCGCCTTCCACATTTATGAAATTTTATAATATGGAAGTTCCTTCTCTGCATGCGAAGGTGCCTTCAGTATGATGAAGACCCGGCAGTGCCCGGTCTTCTCTACAGTGTACTGTGCATAATCATTCACATATGTTTATAAAACCCGCTTGCTGGTTATTTCTAATTTACTAAATAACCCCGACGGTGTCCGGGTTCATTAGTATATTGGGTTGGTATTGTTACTGACACATATATTTTATAAGGCCCGACGGTGTCTGGTCTATATATATAATATATATTATAATGGTTCGGACTTGTTTTGAGCTCAGGGGTCCTGAGTTCAGTGGCAACCAGTTATTGTTAGTGCGGCGTTTTGCATGGCGTCCCCACTGCGTATAGCTACGCAATACGAAGTGACCGTTCGAAAGGGAACTATCGGTTACTATCGTAACCTCAGTTCCCTGAGATAGGGAACGAGTATTGCTTAGCCGGCCGCACAATGGTAACCTGGTGAGTTGTCGCTTCAGTCGTGGAACCTGCTATAATGGTGAATGCGGGGCTCTGATATAGACTGAGGCCATGCCCCCTTTGGGAGCTCTGACGTACAATGTTGTTCATTGGTGGCCTGTCAGAAGCGCCCGCGCCATTGGTTTAAGCAGTTGCTGCAGCACAGCCTATGAGCGAGCCACGCTCAATGTGCTAGCTGTGCAGCTGCAAATGCGTTTTAAATAAAAGCTTCAGTAAATCGAGGAAAAGGAGTTTCCCCTACTGTGTATAGCTATGCAATACTCGTTCCCTATCTCAGGGAACTGAGGTTACGATAGTAACCGAGTAGTTTCACTTCCTGTCTCCTAAGATACCTTCATCTTATTGATTTTTGAAGGCAGCATAGATGTATCCTTTGCTGCCTTTGATATCCCACAATCATGTGCTTTCCATTCTGTGACAGTTGAGCTAGAAAAATAAATAAGGTGGTCTGAAAGTTGCTGCTGGTCATCAGTTTGTGTGTAAGTGTTTTTGATCAACGTTTTCCACTTATAATGTCATTTCTAGCAAGAAATCATTATTGTAGTCATTAAATATTCACTTAGTTTTCACCGAAGCTTGCTTTATTTTGCTGTAGATCATTAAACCATTACGCTGCCTCAGATTTCAGTCTGTCTGAAATCAGTTTCATGAGGTGCCTTCTTGTGCAAACGCTGCCTGCAGAGTCATTACCTGATAGGGCAGCAAGGCAACAAGTCAGTTGCCTGTGTTTTCAGATGCAGCCAGTGTTTCGGTGCATTGCTTGAAATGAGGCTGTTACGTGACCGGTGGAAATTAAGCTTTGTTACCGCACTGACGTCACACAGGTGTTACGGATCAACTGGGGATCATGTTAACTGGGGAACGCGCGTGCACGCAGATAGTTTTACCTGGATTTCCAGCAGATGTTAGACGGCTACAGATTCGTCGCAGCCATTTTTCACGGATCCATGATAGTAGTTCTTATGGGGGAGCTTGTGTCAAAATGATTTACGACTTTGACCTTTGACCTTTTGGCAGGTTGAACTTCCGGTGACCTTTTATGAATGATGGGTTGAACTTTCGGAATGCGGTCATGGGATTAACCTATTGACCCTGCTAGCCTATCGATCATGTTGTATGACAGTTAGTTTTGAACTATGACCTATGTAGCACTAAATCATAATTTTGACGGGTAGTTTTTGTTTGAACTTTGTCCCAGTTATATGTGCGTGTGGGTTATTGTGCCTGCGCCCCCACCGCAGTGAAAGCGAGAAGTCACACAAACACATTCTATCCTTTATATAATTTATATGATATAATCTAAAACATACATTGAAACCAATTATTTTAGATGAATAAAAGTATATAAAAAGCTTACTAAAACCAATTATTTTAGATGAATAAAAGTATATAAAATAAAAAGCTACTAAAACCGATTATTTTAGATAAAAAATACATAAACATTCTGCTCTTTAAAAGTGTATAATCTAAATCAATTTAAGGTTGAAAAAACATTTAGTTATTTCACATTCCTATGTAAAACATCCTATCCTTTATATAATTTCTATATTAATGATCATGCTAAAAGTTGTTTTTAAGTCTATAATATAAAAGCTTACTAAAACCAATAGTTTTAGATGAATAAAATTGTCTTACCTTATTTTAGAAAGTTGAAGTATACCATTGATGTCCACAAAAAATGCAATGTATGAATGGATTCAAAATTGTTTTACACAACTGAATTCACATAGTCATTCCTGAATGACCTCACACTCTCAAAACATAAGGAGCGCGCTTCTAATGTATGTGTGTCAAAAAGTAAAACACACGTGTGTGTGTGTGTGTGTGTGTGTGTGTGTGTGTGTGTGTGTGTGTGTGTGTGTGTGTGTGTGTGTGTGTGTCTATGCGCGCGCCCCTATTCCTGTGAGCTCTGACATCTGAAACACGGTGAAGTCTATATCAGACTAACAAGTTGAAAACATGCCTTTAAAAGTATAATATAAATATCTTATTGATCCAATTATTTTAGTTTTAGATGAATAAAAGAATACAAAATAAAAAGCTTGCTAAAAATAAAAATCATCTTACATGTTAGAGGTAAAGTATACCACGGATGTCCATAAAAATGCAATGTATGAAACGGAGTCGCAGGTCCCTCCTGCCTTCACATTCCTGAACAGTATATATAAATCGGGTCAGTTATTTCATATATGTCACATTCAGTTATTTCACATTCATATGTAAAACATTCTGTCCTTTTTAAAAGTATATAAATGTTAATAATATACAATAATATCTTACTAAAATAATTAAAGTTGAAAAAAGATTCTATCCTTTAAAAGTGTTTAAATGAAATCTTGCAAATTAAACTAAAGTTGAAAAACATACCTTTAAAAGCATTTAAAAAGCTTACTAAAACCAATTGTTTTAGTTTTAGATAAAAATTACATAAAACATTCTATCCTTTATATTCTATCATTTATATAATCTAAAACAATTAAACTAAGGTTGAAAAACATTCTATCCTTTAAAAGTATATAATGAAATGCTTATACAATATATCTTACTAAAAATAAAAATCATCTTACATGTTAGAGAGAGTTAAATTATGTCCTACCATGGATGTCCACAAAAATGCAATGTATGAATGGGTTCAAAATTGTTTTACACAACTGAATTCATCTAGTCATTCCTGAATGACCTCACACTCTCAAAACATAGCGCGTCTAATGTATGTGTGTCAAAAATTAAAGGAGCCGTGCGCGTTTCTGTGTGTGTGTGTGTGTGTGTGTGTGTGTGTGTGTGTGTGTGTGTGTGTGTGTGTGTGTGTCTGTGCGCGCCCCTTCACATGTGAGCTCTGACCCCTCTCCTTCCCATATTAGAGCACGGTGAAAGTGAGGAAGGGGTTTCCTAATATCACACTAACAAAAGTTGAAAAACATACTGTTCCTCAAAAGTGTATAAATAAAATGGTTATAAAAACATACTGAAACCAATTATTTTAGATGAATAAATAAAATTCATCTGACATGTTTAGAGTTACAACTCTTGAACTTACAGGTTCAAGAAGCTCTTAAAGACATAAATCACAGAGTGGTTCTCTCTCTCACACCAGCGTCTCTGACTCAGAGGGTTGTATTCAGTGATGGGATGAGACATTGTGAATGCTGTGTTGGGGGTAAATTAATTTCAAAGTTTAAATGATATCTTTTTAAAAAAATATTTGTTTCATAACATATAGATGTCCATACATTCTATGAATGAGATTGCAGTTGTAATAGAAAAGACTGTTTTTTCCTGACTCTGCTCCTCCGCATTCCTGAGCACGGTGAAAGTGATAATAATGTTTTAAATTTCACAAAAATAATATAAAATAAATACCTTGCTAGAAATCTAGTGAAATGCTTGTAAAAAGAATAAAATTCATCTCACATGTTTAGAGAGTTACGATTCTTGAACTTATGTGTTCAAGAAGCTGTTGAGAGCCATAAATCACAGAGTGGTTCTCTCTCACACCAGCGTCTCTGACTCCTAGGGTTTATTCAGCGATCAGAATGAGACATTGTGTTAGGGCTAAATTTATTTCAAAGTTTAAATGATATCTTTATAAAATGTAATGTATAAAAAATGTATAAAAAAGTCTCTCAAACAGAGGCCCTCGCTCGTGTCTATGCTGCATTCTGACATCCCCTCCTTTCATTTCCAGAGGTAACAGTGACACTGTGAAGTGTATCTCACACTAACTAAAGTTAAAAAACATTCTGTTCTTTATAAGTATATAAAATATATTCTCTCTCTCATCTAAAAGCATAACCTTAAAAAGTTTGCATTAGATATTTTAAAAGATTGATTAAATTAAATCTTTAAAGTTTCAATACATACTCATCTTCTATTTATCTGTACTTATGTATTATATAAATTATTATTTTTTGCTTAACGGTGACCTAAAGTATAATTGTTATTAAACAATGTCTGTTCAAAAACTGTACTTGGTCGTCTTAAATCTCATTTATACGAAAAAGATTCAAACAGCATTTTTTGTCCATGTGGGGGTTTCAACTTTTATGGTGGGGCTTTCCATAGCTATCCCGTACATCTAAACAGAACCATCACAGAAAACTACATTTTCAAAATGTAAACAAAAGTTTTAGCTAAATAAAAACACCTTATTTCCAGAGAGGCAAAGTAGTTCTTTATGCAATGATAAAAACGATCCAAAAAAGCAAATAGTTTAAGTTGTCCTATAACAGCCCCAGGCCCTTCAGTGATAAAACTACAGTGTGAACTGAAGCTTCAGGATATAGGGCGACAGACCAGATGAGTCTCGGGGGGAGTCTCTCTGCATTCCAGACTACATCCAAAGTTTACACTAATTTCTAAGCAGCGTCTGTCCAAAAACTTGAGATCTTAGATCTTTTGTCCATACAACATGAAACATGTTGTCAAAGTTTGTCACAATGTTTTAAGAAATCCTAGGACTTTACATTGCTCTTATTTAGACAAAGTAGTATCATTTGGAAAATCAAAGTAAAAATGACACATCGTATAAGATCATTTTTACTCGTATCTTCCGAACTAGGGTGAAACCCTTTACTGAGAATATACCACCGGCCATCTACTCAAAATATATGTAGAAGTTTCAAACATTTGTTGATGGTGGCCGTATGAACAGACGTTGGGGAGAGCTATAGCAGGAAGCATGCCCTTTGACCTCCTCGATTTTGGAGGCGTTTTTGTTAAAGATTTCTCCCATTGTGGTTCTCCCATCTACTCGTTTTTTTTTCAACTTTGGTAAATGTGCCAAGAATCTATGACAACGTGTCTTCCGATAGCGCTTCATCGAGTTTATTTGTACATGTTCTACCGTTATGATGTACTTGTTACATGTTCTACCGTACATGTTCTACCGTACCGTTCTAATGATTTACACAACCGAGCAATAGACCGTACCTTTGACTTACCCGTCGAGAAGAAAGTAGATTCCTAGATAAAAGCTATCCCGATATTTATTTACATACCGATAAATTAAATTTGAATTTAGTTAAAACTTCTCCTGTGGCTCGGCATAACTATGATCCAGCATTATATTGTACCGTGCAGTGCAGCCTTTCAAATGTGGCGGGGGCAGTATCAACGTCTGCCATATGGTCTAGCGGTTAGGATTCCTGGTTTTCATCCAGGTTGCCCGGGTTCGACTCCCGGTATGGGAAGACAATTTTTTTTACATTGCCAACAAAATTCAAGTTATTCAAGTTCATCAATAATCATATTTAGTCTTAGAGGCCTACACGAACTGCAGAAACAAGCAGTTTCTTGAAGATTCGGTACCGAATCATTTTCACAAATACAATTATATTGAATTCAGAAAATTTCACTATGGAATACTTTATCATAATTTCAATTTAGTACGTCATCATTTCAACTTTTCATCTCATAATTATGACGCAGTGTCATAATTTCAACTTTTTAAGTCATCATTTCGACTTTTTGTCAATTACGCCTTTTTAATGTTTTAAAGTCATAATTTGGTTGTTGACTATAGTTGTGTTGCACCTGCATGTCCACTAACTCGCTTGTGAGAGTCAGAGTGTGTAAAGTAAACTCTCATTAGTGTTAGTAGAGTATTAGTGGACTGGTAGGGTTAGAATAAGTAATATTAGAATAAAATATCTGTTGGGGAGCATCGCGATAAAGAGTTCATGTTTAATGACAACATACCATTTTTCAACCGAGCGAATCTGCGCATGAGAGGCCTTCTTCAACTTTTTAATTCAGAATTACAATGACGCCTTTTTAATGTAATACTTAAAACGTTTTTTAGTCATAATTTGGTTGTTGACTATAGTAGTGTTGATGATGAAACGTGCTAGTGCTTTTTGTACCTCTCTGGTATTATAGTGTTTCAAGATGGCGGAAGCCTCCTTGGACTTACCCGCCCCATGTAAATAAAAGATAAGAAATGATCTGATTTTACACCCATGAGGACATATTTATGAATAAAGACAATGATTTTAGCTAATTAAATACCATTTTTCAATCTACACATGAGAGACCTTCAGAAGTCAGAACTTCAGGGGTAGGTCCGTTGGCGAAAACACTGCGTGTGTAAAAATCAAATACTGTATGACACTTTTCAAAGTTAGAATAACCGGTTGTGTTCTGACACAAGGCCATTAACCGGTTCTTTTTGTTTTATAAATGTGCTTATTTCTAAACATCAACCTGATAAATATGAATACGATGAAACGATAATTTTTAAGAAAAAACATTTTTAAGAAAAATAAACCATGATTATGTTTAGTTTAGTTGTTGATGATTTCTCTAACATTGCTCTAACATCTCACTCACAACGCAAAACGTTGTAAATAAACATTTTCAAACTGTAATTTTATTTTATTGATTATGGTGATTTAAAGTTTTTGTTATTAACTAATACCTTTATCTTTTAACTAACATCTGACCTCAAATAAACAGATAATGGAATGTTCACAATCTACATGGTTAGATATTCTCCTATGTATCTAAGTAGTTGTGCTTAAATCTTTGGCTGTATTTTGTCACACCTTAGCGATACAAAGTTCCAGACTTTGGTAAAACCTGCAGGTAAAATTCCACAAAAGTAAATTCTAATTCTTCATCATCATGAGCCATTTAAAACAAATACAGAAAAGCCACTATAGTGATCCGTTTTGAATGTCTGTCATTGACATCTTGTTTCTTCTTGTACAGTTTGCAAAAAGTACATAGAGCGTGGTCAAACATGTTAGGAATGTATCCTATACATTAGAGGTCCTTCTACACGATAGGCCTTTAACCGGTTCTTTTTTGTTTTATAAAAAAAAGAAAACAAAAAATATGACTAAAAAAATGACTAAATCTTTCTGCGATGCCTACGAAACATCGACGTAAAAGATGAGTATGGCTGTTTTTCTGTTACCTATTACGCTATAACTCGTTTAACTATTACACGGTTAAGCTAATGAATTACGGTTGATACGTGGTATTTTTACGTGAATTGATTCATTTTTTTATTCCGTCCACACTTTGACACCATTGTTTTATTCGGCAGAATGCCGAAATGTTTTAACATAACGTCAATTTCAATGGTTAGATAAATCATCTAACTATTATATGTGAAACATAGGATTCACACATTGGATTCTTGTTTATATTGAACATTGTTATTGAACCGTTTTTCAATATTATTGAAAATAATTGTTAAATAAAAGGGCTATTGTTCTTGGCCTCATCAAAGTTCACATAGTTTTCACCGTACCGACTCTGAAACAAGACTTTGTTTAAAAGATTTTGTTTGCATTTCTTCTGAAACACCCTGTTTTGAAATTGTTTAACACCACTAGCGTAACACTTATCGTATTGCCGGTTGCGATTGTAATGTTTTTTCTTTACACTTTCCCCAGGATATCATATTTGTTCATACACGACGGTATTCACATGAATTGGCTTGATTTGAGTCTTGATTTGATACGAGAGACATTTATTATATTATACTGTAAATAGCGCTAGAATGTATGTTTTAATATTTTAATTATATCTCTGGTTCTATGTTTTTAAAGACTCTTTCTATAAGAGACCCTCAAAATCTGTGCATACAACAACATCACTTTTGTTTGAAAAACTCAGCGGGTGCTATTGAAGCTCGTTGGTATAACGACGTATTATATATATATATATAGTCGAGGTATAACGACTGGTATAACACCCCTGAATTCGGTAATGATATCACATTTTAATTTCAAATAACATCTTGTTGGTCTATGAACTTAAAGCCTGCGCAAAATTATTCTTAAAAAACATTAACTTAAAGCATGCACATCCTAACTACTTTCTAAACTACTCTTTAAATTTTCTAAACTTTCTTAGAATTTTCTAATTCTAAATGTTTGTAAATCCAAAAACTGTTATCACTGGATCGAGTGAAAATAATAAACTTCTCCTTTGTTTTTATGCATCAAGTTAAATCCAAATGATAGGAAAACTTTATGATAGGAAAGTACGGACGGCGTCTTTGACCAATCCTCTACATATGGGGCACTTGCGCAGAGAAGGCGCACATTCTTTGCACACAACTAGGTGACCACAGGGGATGAAGACAATGTTCACTTCCTTATCCATGCAAACTTTGCATGTGCGCTCCTCTTCAAGTCTTCTTAACTGTTCCTCCATAGACAAGTCTGAAAGATCTTGACTCGGGGATGCAGCTTCATTTGTCTGGGCCGTCAGGCCACACTCAAATTCCATCTCTAAAGCAGACTCCACCACCGCATCTTCTGAACGGTCTTCTCCAGGACCCACAGCTGGATCAACACATTCTCTCGTGTCTCCATGAGTCAATAGCCGCTCAAATAGTCTTGGAAATCTTGCTTGAATCTGATGAACAAACTCTTGGCCCTTTTCTTGCAGCAGGTATTCACATCTTGGAAACCACTTGGCATGTTCTACCCATGGATCATCACCAGACTCCCAACATCTGAGTCCACCATCGCAAGAAAAGCACTTCACGTCATCATTACGACCAACATAGTAAAAACCAGCCTTAGCCAATTGGTCTGGTCGAACAGTTATTCTTGAGGGCCAGTAGACAAATGTGAGCGACCTTTCTTCACACCGTTGCATTGCCGATACATTGAAAAGGCTAGATAAAGGTACATTATCTGCACGGTCACCTCGAACGAAGGGGCAGTTGGGGTAATGCCTCTGGTGCTCTGATACTACACGATCTCCCGGTTCCCAGTTGCTAAGCTGGCCTCCACAACTGAAACAAGACACTCTGTCGCCCTGGCCAAGGTAGTAGAAACCAGCTTTGGCAAGCTCGGCCGGACTTACTGGTGCAAGAGTCCAATTCTGAAAGGTGTCAAGGCGTTCCTGTTCCCGACGCATGCCAGGATTGTGACAAGCCGGAGGTTGCTGGTGAGACATATCCATGTTTAAGTAAACTCCTCCGTTTGGCCTGAAACGGATGCCGTGGTGGTGGAAAGCTCTCAGTTGCGAAGCGGGGAAAAGGGTGAAGACATAAAAATGTGACCACAGGGCGTGTCCACTCAAGCCCTTCTCTCTGCCGGACTAGTGTCTAGTCATCCATGGCAGAACACATCATCTTATTAAAAAATGTAATGAGAACAAGAACAACACCACAAAATGTCCTTTCTTCTGTTCTGGGCAAAATAGTTGTATCATTTGATATGATACAACTGTATTGCCGCCTCGGGAATATGGTAATTAGAAAACAAATACTGAAATATTCTAAATATTATTAGCTCAGACATTTTTTTACCAGAATTTTATTTCAACATTATACTTTCATACATTGAAGTAAAACGACAATAACGACATTTACAGATGGTCTAACCAGAATAGAAAATCTCTGCATGCTATCATGTTTTGCTCCAGGCTATAGTTGACCAGACTTTCAACTAATTCACCAACGTCAGTTTTTGCATTTTTTGACACCAGTGACACACAGAGATCCGTTACGAATGTCCATATAGCGAGTATTTCAATGATTTCGAATTCGGCACTACATTCACGCAACACATCCAAAACTTTTCTGAGGATTATGCCGTTCGGCTCTTTGCCGTCAAAAAACATGGGCGTTACATCAGGCCATGGCTTTGTCAAGCCTCTTACGTCATCCATTTCATTTTTGAGATTTGTCACACGTTTGGTGTCCTGCGCACAATCTTTTTTCATATCACACGCAGCGTCGATGATCCTGTGCATCAAGCCAACCATTTGGCCTCTAAAATAATCTTTAAACATAGAGTCCAGCATAGCTCTTAAACGACACTCTTTGCCCGTGGCACACTCACACGCCGGAGGATAATTGTACCCCGTATCGCCAGAACTCAACGGGGGGTCGTTCTCCTTTAGGTTTTGCGTCGCCATTTTTTCAGCTTTTCGTTCCTGAATCTCCTGCAATGTTCCTGCAATCTCCCTTGCGGTACAATCGTGCCTTGTGCGTTAATGCGCAGAAGTTTGTGGGTCAGAAGTTTGCGTCAGGTTCAGGACTTTCAACTTTTGTTGCAGTGGCGCAGCAGTCCGAGGCTAGTAGAGCTACAGCGTGTAATGTCCTGAAATATTTATCAGGCTGGGGTCCACCCACCCTGTTGTGTAGAATGTATGGAGGTTGGCCTCAGGAAAGCCATAAATAACTAGTTCCTGCATAACCAACAAGTCCTACATGTCGTCAGAGAGAAGTTTGAATCGTTCGAGTCATACACACAAGTGCAGCGATGGAGCGCGTGAACACGAGCAGTGTGAGAGGATTCCTGAGATCTTGCGACGATCTGACTGAGAAGATTCGCTGTTTAATACAGAAGAAACTCATCAAGAAGTACTTGAGCAGGTATAAAAATTTTATTTGTGGATTAAAGAATAGAATAAAGAATAGCCATTTCTATAATAAAAGTATTTCTCTCTCACTATGGACAACCAATCCCATGCATGCCAAACTATCATTTGGCATAACTAATCATTATCAATAAATTTTTTGATAAAAGAGTTCCATGGCACTTATTTTGAGCCCTCCAAAGTTCACTTTGTCCGCAAAAAGGAACTTAGTCTTAATTTAACGAAGGCTATGGATGTTAGGTAAATACGTTTATTAAATTGTACACATTCATTATTAATGATTCTTAATATTGTTTCTTCTCCTATCACATTAAATCACAATTTAGAAAAAAAGAAATTAGAAACAAGTTGATTATTTTTGTAGTTGTATTCTGTCAAATATGAAATGTTTAGTTTGGCTACTTGCGCCTTATCTCGCACTTTGACCGTTATCAGCTATTATCAGATACTATTGTCCTAACATAGACTATTGTTTTAACTCTGGTTTAACTTGCTGTGCGTCTGTTCACCAGCCATCATGTGCTCTAACACTGCAGCATCAGCCGGTTCATTGACTTTGAACTGGTGTATGAATGTGTTAATTTTATGTTAACTTTGTTTTGCTGTACATACATTTTATTCTTCTAACTGCTTGTCTTTGGTTGACACAGTTGGAGAAGAACAACAGGGAGGTTGGAAGACACAGTAGAGGAACTACAGAATAAATATGGAGAGAAAACAGCATTAAAAAGGATCAAGTCCATAGTGAAAAAAATCAGAAAAAAGAATATCAAACGTAGGAAAAGATTTATAATTTTACTTTGTTAGTAGTGAATATGTTTCTCAATCTTCAATCTTCTTAAATTTTTTTTTAACAGATGGTGACGTTCAGATGCTGAGCATTCAAACACATTCTGGAAACATGACAGACCAACAGCCTAACAACCATCTACAACGACAGCATAATAATACTAATAATAATAATAATTCTACATCATTCGGACGGCTATTAATTCAGATCCCTAATCAGCTTACCTTCACAATTGACCAGAAGAATGGTGGGACAATAGTTGCTCCAATCATGGTAGAAAAGACAATATATGGCGATGTTAACATCAGTGTGGTGAGTGTCTGATAAGTTAGTCCATAGTCTTTACAAGAGTGTGACAAAATACAGCCAAAGATTTAAGCACAACTACTTAGATACATCGGAGAATATCTTACCATGTAGATTGTGAACATTCCATTATCTGTTTATTTGGGGTCAGATGTTAGTTAAAAGATAAAGGTATTAGTTAATAACAAAAACTTTAAATCACCATAATCAATAAAATAAAATTACAGTTTGAAAATGTTTATTTACAACGTTTTGCGTTGTGAGTGAGATGTTAGAGCAATGTTAGAGAAATCATCCACATCTAAACTAAACATTATCATGGTTTATTTTTCTTAAAAATGTTTTTTCTTAAAAATTATCGTTTCATCGTATTCATATTTATCAGGTTGATATTTAGAAATAAGCAAAGTACATTTATAAAACAAAAAGAACCGGTTAATGGCCTTGTGTCAGAACACAACCGGTTATTCTAACTTTGAAAAGCGTCATACAGTATTTGATTTTGGGTGAAAATCTGGAAAACTACCTTACACATGCAGTGTTTTCGCCAACGGACCTACCCCTGAAGTTCTGACTTCTGAAGGTCTCTCATGTGTAGATTGAAAAATGGTATTTAATTAGCTAAAATCATTGTCTTTATTCATAAATATGTTCTCATGGGTGTAAAATGATCTTTCTTATCTTTTATTTACATGGGGCGGGTAAGTCCAAGGAGGCTTCCGCCATCTTGAAACACTATAATACCAGAGAGGTACAAAAAGCACTAGCACGTTTCATCATCAACACTACTATAGTCAACAACCAAATTATGACTAAAAAACGTTTTAAGTATTACATTAAAAAGGCGTCATTGTAATTCTGAATTAAAAAGTTGAAGAAGGCCTCTCATGCGCAGATTCGCTCGGTTGAAAAATGGTATGTTGTCATTAAACATGAACTCTTTATCGCGATGCTCCCCAACAGATATTTTATTCTAATATTACTTATTCTAACCCTACCAGTCCACTAATACTCTACTAACACTAATGAGAGTTTACTTTACACACTCTGACTCTCACAAGCGAGTTAGTGGACATGCAGGTGCAACACAACTATAGTCAACAACCAAATTATGACTTTAAAACATTAAAAAGGCGTAATTGACAAAAAGTCGAAATGATGACTTAAAAAGTTGAAATTATGACACTGCGTCATAATTATGAGATGAAAAGTTGAAATGATGACGTACTAAATTGAAATTATGATAAAGTATTCCATAGTGAAATTTTCTGAATTCAATATAATTGTATTTGTGAAAATAGACTGATCAAGAAACTGCTTGTTTCTGCAGTTCGTGTAGGCCTCTAAGACTAAATATGATTATTGATGAACTTGAATAACTTGAATTTTGTTGGCAATGTAAAAAAAATTGTCTTCCCATACCGGGAGTCGAACCCGGGCAGCCTGGATGAAAACCAGGAATCCTAACCGCTAGACCATATGGCAGACGTTGATACTGCCCCCGCCACATTTGAAAGGCTGCACTGCACGGTACAATATAATGCTGGATCATACACTGTAAAAAAAAATCCCGTAAAAAAACGGTAAATCTCTGGCAGCAAAGTTTCCAGACGGGTTCTGTTAAATTACAGCAAATAACCATTTCACAAAATTACAGGCAAAAACCGTAAAAATACAGAATTGACTTTACAGTCAAAAATAATTAAATTACAGTACATTACTGTTAATAATGGCTTATTAAACCGTGGAAAAACAGATAAATTATGTCAAATTACATAAAAAGAACATTTAACTTTAAGGTTAAACTGTAAATTTAGGGTTTTATAAAGTTATTTTATAATAATGCTCTGTCTATCTACAGTAATTATCTTTTAATATATAGTTTTTCTGTGTAAAATAACTATGAAGTTATGTATAAAAATGTAATAAGTACATAAATTCAAATACAAAGTTTGTATATTTACAGTTTTAATTTTTTGCAGATCCAGTTTCACAACTTTGACCAATCTCTAATTCAGTACTTAATAATAGCAAATGTACATTCAATTTCTGTTAAATTAACTAAACATACAAGTACGGAATACCTGCACATTTACAGTATTACTCATTAAACAAACACTGAACATCAAGATACGTGAATGATAGGAAATACAGGCTTAGTAGGCCTATATCATTTAGAACATGTAAAAATATCCACATTAAAAGACAATTGCTGTATGCGTTTATACTCTAATATAACTTATTTCAAACATTTACAATTACATTTTATCCAAAGTGACTTAAAATTAAGAGAACAATAGAAGCAACAAGTGCAGTGACAAGTCCCAGTTAGTGTAGCACAGTGCACAATTTTTTTTTAATTATTATTAAAACAAAGATTTAGTATTATTGGGTCAAGTGTTTATGAAAAGATGGATCTTTAGCAGTTTCTTGAAAATGTGTTGAGTTGGGCAGGTCATCCCACCAGCAGGGAACAGTCCAGGGAAAGGTCAGTGAAAGTGATTTTGTGTCTCTTTGGGATGATGGCACCACAAGGCGCCGTTCACTTGCAGAACACAAGCTTCTGGAGACACATAGATCTGAAGCAGTGAGTTTAGGTCTTGCTGCAGCATCTGGATCAGTTGCAGAGGTTTGACTGATGCTGGAAGAGCTGCCAGGAGAGCATTACAATAGTCCAGTCTGGATAGAACAAGAGCTTAGACAAGGAGTTGTGTGGCTCCGATAGGAAGGGCCGGATCTTTCTGATGTTGTATAAGGCAAATCAGCAGGATCACACAGCAAGGATGGTTTGGCTGAAACCATAAGCAGTTCTGTCTTGGCAAGGTTGAGTTGAAGGTGAAGGTCATTCATCCTGCAAGAATTTTCCATCAGGTAGGCTGAGATGCTGCAGCAACCGTCAGATCCTCTGGCTGGAATTAAAGGTAAAGATATGTGTCATTAAGTGATAGGAAAAGTCATGTTTCTAAATTACAGAGCCTAGTTACAATACAAAAAATAAATAAATAAATAGATGGGTGGAATCTAACACAATCGTGGTCTTACTGTATTAAAACCAAACCTTGTGCAGCTACAGTGGCCTCACAAGGATCAAATGAATATTCACATGGGAAAATACAGTATAAAACAAATTAAATGTTCTGCCACTTTTAGTGCAATCAGAGGACTCAGCCATTACAATATTTTAAATTACTTCTTCCCATACCTTGTTTGCCATGATCATTCTGCTTTCCACTTGACCTGAAATCACAAAAAAAAAAAAAAAAAAAAAAATTGTTTTAACAACTCAGTATTACATTTACACATGTCAGAAGAATATGTTCCACTGGGACAATGCAAAACCTCAAACGACTATGATCTGGAAGCTGAGCAGGAAAGGCTAACAGTGATGTTTTGAGCTGAGACACCTAAGTTAGGGGTGTAACTGTCTGTTCATCTGGATCAATGCAATTTTCATAACCAATGATCAAAAGTATCCTATGAAGCATCCAAAATGTAGATAAGTTCATTTCTTCATCAGAACACAAACATTCTATCAACTTTTATTTTATAAGCCTAATATATGCACATGTATGCATTCTATAGCTAACGTTACGTGTTAGCAAGCAGATGCAGCGTGAGCCAGAATATGCAATTTATCATGTTGTGTTCATATTCTAGTCAACTATCGCGTATTAACGAATATTTTATATACAATTAAACGGACTTGTAAACAGATATGTATAACATGTCTACGAAAGCTCGCTTTAGGTCTTTTGAGGTGTGGGTTCAACTGATCTTTCTTAAAACAGATGGAAAATGTAAAGACGCATGCTACATTTTCAGTGTTTTGCCCTCCAGCTCTCGCCAGTTAACTGAACATCATTTAAGAATGCTAACGTTAGCTTGAAAACTATAAACTTAACACAAATGTAATATAAAATATCGTTCACATGTAACTTAGTATAATGAGACTCTTACCTCAGCCGGTGATCCGTTGGCATGATGTCCGCTCGCTGTGACGAACAAGGCTCACTGAAAAGGGCGTTATTTCCGAAGAATCCAAACGAACTGACTGAAAACAGCTCCTGCTCACGGTTGCTCGCCTCTTGACGAATACGATTGCTTTGAACCACTGTTGATCTCACAATCCACTTCAAGAGAGTAGCTAGACTGAATTCAAATCTCCCGCTTGCCCAAACTCGACTGATCAGCTAACGCTAACCGTTGAGGGCGGGAGTAAACAGCGGAAATGAATTTGAATCTGCGTCATCGCGCGCGCGCACTCAACACACACACACACACACACACACACACACACACACACACACACACACACAAAGCCCTAAATGTGAAGCAACGGAGATTTGAAAAAATATTCATAAAATATACATGAAATTATGGGAGAATAAGACAATGAAATAATGATCAAAATGAGTATAAAATAAAATGTGAAATAAAAAATAATTCAGGCCTACTGTAGCCTATGTAGGGTACTGTATGTACAAATCACAGTCTATGGTACAAATACTTTTATTTAACCTTAAAAAAAAACTCACTTTAACCTCCACATGCTTAATAATCTGTAAGGAAAACATATTGAATAGATGCAGATTTCGCAGTTATACCTTCTTTTCTTTGTTTTCTAATTTCACAGAAAAAATCTGTAAAATATTACTTAATAATTTCTGTAAAATTACACATAACTCTGTAAAAATACAGACAAGTTCCTTTTAAAAAACGTAAAATTGCTGTAAAACCAAAATACAAGCAATTACCTGTAAATTTAACAATGGACCTTTAAATTACAGCAAATGCCTTTTATTTTACAGATATTTGCTGTATAATGACAAAACGGTAAAATTCTGTAAAAAAATACAGACAATTACCTGTAAAATTACACTTTTTTTTTACAGTGTAGTTATGCCGAGCCACAGGAGAAGTTTTAACTAAATTCAAATTTAATTTATCGGTATGTAAATAAATATCGGGATAGCTTTTATCTAGGAATCTACTTTCTTCTCGACGGGTAAGTCAAAGGTACGGTCTATTGCTCGGTTGTGTAAATCATTAGAACGGTACGGTAGAACATGTACGGTAGAACATGTAACAAGTACATCATAACGGTAGAACATGTACAAATAAACTCGATGAAGCGCTATCGGAAGACACGTTGTCATAGATTCTTGGCACATTTACCAAAGTTGAAAAAAAAACGAGTAGATGGGAGAACCACAATGGGAGAAATCTTTAACAAAAACGCCTCCAAAATCGAGGAGGTCAAAGGGCATGCTTCCTGCTATAGCTCTCCCCAACGTCTGTTCATACGGCCACCATCAACAAATGTTTGAAACTTCTACATATATTTTGAGTAGATGGCCGGTGGTATATTCTCAGTAAAGGGTTTCACCCTAGTTCGGAAGATACGAGTAAAAATGATCTTATACGATGTGTCATTTTTACTTTGATTTTCCAAATGATACTACTTTGTCTAAATAAGAGCAATGTAAAGTCCTAGGATTTCTTAAAACATTGTGACAAACTTTGACAACATGTTTCATGTTGTATGGACAAAAGATCTAAGATCTCAAGTTTTTGGACAGACGCTGCTTAGAAATTAGTGTAAACTTTGGATGTAGTCTGGAATGCAGAGAGACTCCCCCCGAGACTCATCTGGTCTGTCGCCCTATATCCTGAAGCTTCAGTTCACACTGTAGTTTTATCACTGAAGGGCCTGGGGCTGTTATAGGACAACTTAAACTATTTGCTTTTTTGGATCGTTTTTATCATTGCATAAAGAACTACTTTGCCTCTCTGGAAATAAGGTGTTTTTATTTAGCTAAAACTTTTGTTTACATTTTGAAAATGTAGTTTTCTGTGATGGTTCTGTTTAGATGTACGGGATAGCTATGGAAAGCCCCACCATAAAAGTTGAAACCCCCACATGGACAAAAAATGCTGTTTGAATCTTTTTCGTATAAATGAGATTTAAGACGACCAAGTACAGTTTTTGAACAGACATTGTTTAATAACAATTATACTTTAGGTCACCGTTAAGCAAAAAATAATAATTTATATAATACATAAGTACAGATAAATAGAAGATGAGTATGTATTGAAACTTTAAAGATTTAATTTAATCAATCTTTTAAAATATCTAATGCAAACTTTTTAAGGTTATGCTTTTAGATGAGAGAGAGAATATATTTTATATACTTATAAAGAACAGAATGTTTTTTAACTTTAGTTAGTGTGAGATACACTTCACAGTGTCACTGTTACCTCTGGAAATGAAAGGAGGGGATGTCAGAATGCAGCATAGACACGAGCGAGGGCCTCTGTTTGAGAGACTTTTTTATACATTTTTTATACATTACATTTTATAAAGATATCATTTAAACTTTGAAATAAATTTAGCCCTAACACAATGTCTCATTCTGATCGCTGAATAAACCCTAGGAGTCAGAGACGCTGGTGTGAGAGAGAACCACTCTGTGATTTATGGCTCTCAACAGCTTCTTGAACACATAAGTTCAAGAATCGTAACTCTCTAAACATGTGAGATGAATTTTATTCTTTTTACAAGCATTTCACTAGATTTCTAGCAAGGTATTTATTTTATATTATTTTTGTGAAATTTAAAACATTATTATCACTTTCACCGTGCTCAGGAATGCGGAGGAGCAGAGTCAGGAAAAAACAGTCTTTTCTATTACAACTGCAATCTCATTCATAGAATGTATGGACATCTATATGTTATGAAACAAATATTTTTTTTAAAAGATATCATTTAAACTTTGAAATTAATTTACCCCCAACACAGCATTCACAATGTCTCATCCCATCACTGAATACAACCCTCTGAGTCAGAGACGCTGGTGTGAGAGAGAGAACCACTCTGTGATTTATGTCTTTAAGAGCTTCTTGAACCTGTAAGTTCAAGAGTTGTAACTCTAAACATGTCAGATGAATTTTATTTATTCATCTAAAATAATTGGTTTCAGTATGTTTTTATAACCATTTTATTTATACACTTTTGAGGAACAGTATGTTTTTCAACTTTTGTTAGTGTGATATTAGGAAACCCCTTCCTCACTTTCACCGTGCTCTAATATGGGAAGGAGAGGGGTCAGAGCTCACATGTGAAGGGGCGCGCACAGACACACACACACACACACACACACACACACACACACACACACACACACACACACACACACACACACAGAAACGCGCACGGCTCCTTTAATTTTTGACACACATACATTAGACGCGCTATGTTTTGAGAGTGTGAGGTCATTCAGGAATGACTAGATGAATTCAGTTGTGTAAAACAATTTTGAACCCATTCATACATTGCATTTTTGTGGACATCCATGGTAGGACATAATTTAACTCTCTCTAACATGTAAGATGATTTTTATTTTTAGTAAGATATATTGTATAAGCATTTCATTATATACTTTTAAAGGATAGAATGTTTTTCAACCTTAGTTTAATTGTTTTAGATTATATAAATGATAGAATATAAAGGATAGAATGTTTTATGTAATTTTTATCTAAAACTAAAACAATTGGTTTTAGTAAGCTTTTTAAATGCTTTTAAAGGTATGTTTTTCAACTTTAGTTTAATTTGCAAGATTTCATTTAAACACTTTTAAAGGATAGAATCTTTTTTCAACTTTAATTATTTTAGTAAGATATTATTGTATATTATTAACATTTATATACTTTTAAAAAGGACAGAATGTTTTACATATGAATGTGAAATAACTGAATGTGACATATATGAAATAACTGACCCGATTTATATATACTGTTCAGGAATGTGAAGGCAGGAGGGACCTGCGACTCCGTTTCATACATTGCATTTTTATGGACATCCGTGGTATACTTTACCTCTAACATGTAAGATGATTTTTATTTTTAGCAAGCTTTTTATTTTGTATTCTTTTATTCATCTAAAACTAAAATAATTGGATCAATAAGATATTTATATTATACTTTTAAAGGCATGTTTTCAACTTGTTAGTCTGATATAGACTTCACCGTGTTTCAGATGTCAGAGCTCACAGGAATAGGGGCGCGCGCATAGACACACACACACACACACACACACACACACACACACACACACACACACACACACACACACACACACGTGTGTTTTACTTTTTGACACACATACATTAGAAGCGCGCTCCTTATGTTTTGAGAGTGTGAGGTCATTCAGGAATGACTATGTGAATTCAGTTGTGTAAAACAATTTTGAATCCATTCATACATTGCATTTTTTGTGGACATCAATGGTATACTTCAACTTTCTAAAATAAGGTAAGACGATTTTATTCATCTAAAACTATTGGTTTTAGTAAGCTTTTATATTATAGACTTAAAAACAACTTTAGCATGATCATTAATACAGAAATTATATAAAGGATAGGATGTTTTACATAGGAATGTGAAATAACTAAATGTTTTTTCAACCTTAAATTGATTTAGATTATACACTTTTAAAGAGCAGAATGTTTATGTATTTTTTATCTAAAATAATCGGTTTTAGTAGCTTTTTATTTTATATACTTTTATTCATCTAAAATAATTGGTTTTAGTAAGCTTTTTATATACTTTTATTCATCTAAAATAATTGGTTTCAATGTATGTTTTAGATTATATCATATAAATTATATAAAGGATAGAATGTGTTTGTGTGACTTCTCGCTTTCACTGCGGTGGGGGCGCAGGCACAATAACCCACACGCACATAACTGGGACAAAGTTCAAACAAAAACTACCCGTCAAAATTATGATTTAGTCCTACATAGGTCATAGTTCAAAACTAACTGTCATACACATGATCGATAGGCTAGCAGGGTCAATAGGTTAATCCCATGACCGCATTCCGAAAGTTCAACCCATCAATCATAAAAGGTCACCGGAAGTTCAACCTGCCAAAAGGTCAAAGGTCAAAGTCGTAAATCATTTTGACACAAGCTCCCCCATAAGAACTACTCATGATTAAAAATGTATGTTTCACCAGTTGTATACACACTGGTATGCATAATAAAGCGATTTGTTTTTGAAGTGTATATTCCTGCGTATTTGACGCAATTTCAAATAAGTTTAACATACTTAAGTGTCAAGCTCAGAAACCACGCCTATGTTAACATGGGGCATTCGGTTTCATTGGATGAACAGACTTGTTAGCGCACTTCAGAATCTTCTTCTCAACATTAGTGTATCATATTTTCTGTAGTGTGTTGTCATGAGTTCTAATCACAAATAACAACAGACAGTAGATAAATTAAAGTAGCTAGGCTACCAAAAAGAAACATAAATTGCAAAGTCATTTACATTTTTTTCAAGTTGCATTTATTGATCTGCATATAGCCTAATTTTATAATGGATCTATTATTTTTTATATAAAAACACTTATCAGCTTATTTTACTCTGCTGATTATATTAAGATCTCTTTTTTGTACAACCAGCTCTGACGCCTCTGTATCCTTTTCCCTGGACATAAAGCAGCTATGCTTATACATGTAGGGTCATTAAGTTGTTACATTAACTTGTAACATTTTCAACAGATTTATAAAATAAAAAATAAAAACGAATTTTAACTCTTCTTCTTTCAGAACAATTCTATATAGCAAATATAGTAATATTGAATTGTACATTGTGTAAAGTTTATCTGTAGCTCAAACAGCAGAGCATTGGTGCTTACAATGCCAATTTCATGGGTTCGATTCCCAGTGAAAGCAAGAACTGATAAATGTAAAGGTGTACTATGAAACGCAATGTAAGTCGCTTTGGATAGAAGTGTCTGCCAAATGTGTAAATGTACATTATGCTCAGCATGAACTTGAATGTTGTGTATCTAATGTCTTGTATTGCACATGTAGAATACACTTTGTCTTTAGTGATTAAAGTCCACCTTAAAGGCAACCACAAATTGTATTACTGAAATAAGCAAAATATATGATATAGTGATAATGAATTATTACAAATATACTGACATTCTCTATGCCTAATATTCTCATAGGCCTACTGTCACTAACCTCTTAATCATTTGTCACCTCACACGCATATAGCATGACCCTCTCTAAAACAATAGGAAATGCTTTATTGTTTACTTTTTTGCTGACCTCTTTAACAAAAGAAATATGACACAATCTTTTTATGTAATATAAATTTAAATTATGCCAGTTCTCTTCATTTGACTGGTACCATGAATCTCATTAACATATTCTCTTTACTTGTTATCCATCACATCATGTGCTTTCATTATTGTCGTCTGCTAACCATTAGGAACAGATTAAAAGGTCTATAAATGAAGTGTCATTGTTGTTAGGCCATATACTGCCACAGCAAATGGATGCAATTAAAGTTAGACAAATCAAAAACTTTGCAAGATAACCAATATCCCGACCGCTGCTCAAGAAAGGAGCGCGATTATATAAAGAGGAGATGTGAAAGTTTCACAATGAGGGTGATGGTGTGTTAAATTGTTCTTAAAAAGATAATACAACTGTGACATTTATTCACTAATATAACATGATTACACTAGATGGAGAGCAGCATAGGTATGAAGGCCAAACTTGCCAATGGGTAAGAAAAATGTATACATAGCCTATACATTGCAAAACAAGTAACT